>NC_057006.1:5952395-5957436 GCF_000002595.2 Chlamydomonas reinhardtii
TTATGGTCGCACGGCTGCGCCGCCGGGCTGACACGCCATGCGGCTGTGGCCGCGTATGAGGGGGCCCTCGCCGACACCGTGCGGGAGAAGGGGTGCCGTGCGAAGATGTGGAAGACTGGTCCGAGTCAAGGACTCCTGCGGTCACAGCCATGACAGGATGCGCCGGCGGCGACATGGATGCGCCGGCGACATGGATGCAGGAGATCCGGTGTGTCGGGGCCCTGCAATTTCATAGTGGTGTTTGCGATATGGTTCACAGCGGCAGCGGCAGTCCTGCTCACCATGTGCTGAGATGCGCCTAGGGCTTGTGTCATAGGCTAGCATGTGTCTGCATGTGCTTCAGGTATTTTTGGGCTGAGCCCTCCGAGCGCTATATACCTGTATTATATGACCCGTCCTTCCTTGCGCCTCCCGCCCCAGTTTTGCTCCCGGTCCGGTCACAATCGGGCTGGCAAGTTTCGGCGCTTCCTCGCCTCCCATTCCTTGCTTCCAGGCTGTGTCAAAGCAATTCATCCTGCCCATTGCACGTGCTCATAAACTCTCCCCAGCAATTCATGGCCCTGTACGCAAGCTTGCTCCAACCATGGGGGCCTGCACCCCGCCCCCAGGCCATGGGGGCCCCGACCCCTGACCGAGTCGGCAGACATGGCTCAGCAAGTCGCTCAGAACTTTCGGTATACTTCCCCGCTATGCTTGCCGCCAACATAGTTTGCCTTAGAGACTGCATATCAGCGGGCACCGGATGCTTTCCTCGCGACCTCGCGAAAGTCAATTGTCCATGGACCGCGAAGGCACTTCTCGCTCCGCCCGAATTTTCGCTGCCACCTATTTACATGCAATAGGCATTAACAAATACTATACGTAGCAGTCGCGGTTTGCGCCAGTATGCTATGTTTTGCTGACGCGCGGTTTGCCGCCGCTACATATTCTTTTGCTTTTCATTCACATTTGCTATCCGTTCTGACGTCTGCCTGCCCCTGAAACCCCTTTGCCCGTCGCCTCCCCTGGTCCGCCTCCCCCTCCCCTGGTCCGCCTCCCCCCTCCCCTGGCCCTGCACGCTTTTCTTCGACGCACGGACAGGGGTGTTCCTGGGGGGCTTCGCCCCCCCCCCTGGAAAGCTTCCCTGGGGGGGCTCAGCCCAAAAAGCATACTTTTGAAGAAATTCATGCTCTTCCCCGCTTTACATGTGTTGCAGGTACCAGCTGGTGCCAGCTGTGCAGCGCGCGTGGCTTGCTTTTTATGCAGGGTCGCCAGGTTGAGCGCACCTCCTGCTCAAGGTGTTTGACCTGTACAACAGCACGCAGCACTCAGCAGACCAAGGAGACACCTCTGCTTGCATCTTCCGGGGTTTGGCCACCTGGGCCACCGCAGCTGGCGAGAAGAGCTTTGCCACGTTCTCACCCACGGCACCCAGGGCCAAACAAGGGGTGTCAGCTTTATACAGCTGGAAAATGGGCTGAGCCCCCGTACGCTTGGGAGATAATAGCCGTGTAACGCCCCGTCAGAGCCTCCATGCCGCTACGACGCGCAGGCGCATCGGCTAGGGACTCTCGGGTTGGGGCCGTGCGGGATTTCCCGCGCCACGCATGCGTGCCTTGCCACGTTCCCAAACACCCCAAGCATTTCTTTTGCCTTCTGCCATACTCAACACCTCCCCGGCGCCCCACGCTCGAAGGGCTAGGCGCAGGGCGGGGGCGACCTCGGGGCTTCTCGGCATTCTGGCGCGTCGGCAGGCATGGCTCAGCAAGTCGCTCAAAACTTTCGATATACTTCCCCGCTTTGCTTGCCGCCAACATAGTTTGCCTTAGAGACTGCATATACAGCCACTCCAGTCGGTCAGGTATGGACACAATTGGTCCACCAGTCAACTAGTCTCCAGCCGTGCTGCCCTTGGTCCCCTCCGCCGCAAACCCCTCAACCAGCCCCCACCAGCCCCCCGTCCAACCACAACCCCTTAACAGCCCAGGACTGCAACACGTCTGAAGGCAGCCAGCCGCGCCCTGCTGCTTACCCTGCTGGTCACGCGGTTGCCCCGCATCTGGCGCGCTCCTGCTGCCGCCTCCTGAGGTTACAGGCCGATTTAGGCGTTTATCCGGGAGCGGGGAGGTCCTTGGGTTCAATTGCAACCCAGCAGGGAAATTGCCCGCGCTAGGGTTATCCGTGAAGCCGGGCGTGCGCAACCTCTTTCCAGACCAACGTCGCCACCCGCACCTTTCAGCGATAGCACGTAGTCTACGTAGGCAGGCAGCAGCCCCGCGTCTTTCAGGCCTTTGTGTGTGGCAATTTGCAGGAGGTCTTCGGAGCGATAGCCGGCCTTCCACAGCGCGTCCACAGCGCTATCGTCTAGTTGCTTCAGGTCAGCCCCAAAGCCTCCAAGAACAGAGCACATCTGCTCCCGCTCCGCCGGACTCACAGCCGTCATATTGTGCTGGACGCTGGCGCCAGGAGAGATGCTGAGCACGACGATTTAATATCAATTCATTCCCTTGCGACTTGCAACTGGCTGGCCTAGACGGTCTGCGATGGGCCTCTATCAAACCGGGAAACAAGGTAGCAGCTATCACGCAAAATGTCTTGGTAAAGATAGCGGTTTGAGGCGGCCCAATGGGCAGCGGGGCTTGAGTTGAGCTCAAGTCTTCATCCGCAGCCTTCATCGCGCCAAACCGTGCTGCAGTAGCTATCACCGCCGCCATCTATGGTCGCACGGCTGCGCCGCCGGGCTGACACGCCATGCGGCTGTGGCCGCGTATGAGGGGGCCCTCGCCGACACCGTGCGGGAGAAGGGGTGCCGTGCGAAGATGTGGAAGACTGGTCCGAGTCAAGGACTCCTGCGGTCACAGCCATGACAGGATGCGCCGGCGGCGACATGGATGCGCCGGCGACATGGATGCAGGAGATCCGGTGTGTCGGGGCCCTGCAATTTCATAGTGGTGTTTGCGATATGGTTCACAGCGGCAGCGGCAGTCCTGCTCACCATGTGCTGAGATGCGCCTAGGGCTTGTGTCATAGGGTAGCATGTGTCTGCATGTGCTTCAGGTATTTTTGGGCTGAGCCCTCCGAGCGCTATATACCTGTATTATATGACCCGTCCTTCCTTGCGCCTCCCGCCCCAGTTTTGCTCCCGGTCCGGTCACAATCGGGCTGGCAAGTTTCGGCGCTTCCTCGCCTCCCATTCCTTGCTTCCAGGCTGTGTCAAAGCAATTCATCCTGCCCATTGCACGTGCTCATAAACTCTCCCCAGCAATTCATGGCCCTGTACGCAAGCTTGCTCCAACCATGGGGGCCTGCACCCCGCCCCCAGGCCATGGGGGCCCCGACCCCTGACCGAGTCGGCAGGCATGGCTCAGCAAGTCGCTCAGAACTTTCGGTATACTTCCCCGCTATGCTTGCCGCCAACATAGTTTGCCTTAGAGACTGCATATCAGCGGGCACCGGATGCTTTCCTCGCGACCTCGCGAAAGTCAATTGTCCATGGACCGCGAAGGCACTTCTCGCTCCGCCCGAATTTTCGCTGCCACCTATTTACATGCAATAGGCATTAACAAATACTATACGTAGCAGTCGCGGTTTGCGCCAGTATGCTATGTTTTGCTGACGCGCGGTTTGCCGCCGCTACATATTCTTTTGCTTTTCATTCACATTTGCTATCCGTTCTGACGTCTGCCTGCCCCTGAAACCCCTTTGCCCGTCGCCTCCCCTGGTCCGCCTCCCCCTGGTCCGCCTCCCCCCTCCCCTGGCCCTGCACGCTTTTCTTCGAGCACGGACAGGGGTGTTCCTGGGGGGCTTCGCCCCCCCCCCCTGGAACGCTTCGCTGGGGGGGCTCAGCCCAAAAAGCATACTTTTGAAGACATTCATGCTCTTCCCCGCTTTACATGTGTTGCAGGTACCAGCTGGTGCCAGCTGTGCAGCGCGCGTGGCTTGCTTTTTATGCAGGGTCGCCAGGTTGAGCGCACCTCCTGCTCAAGGTGTTTGACCTGTACAACAGCACGCAGCACTCAGCAGACCAAGGAGACACCTCTGCTTGCATCTTCCGGGGTTTGGCCACCTGGGCCACCGCAGCTGGCGAGAAGAGCTTTGCCACGTTCTCACCCACGGCACCCAGGGCCAAACAAGGGGTGTCAGCTTTATACAGCTGGAAAATGGGCTGAGCCCCCGTACGCTTGGGAGATAATAGCCGTGTAACGCCCCGTCAGAGCCTCCATGCCGCTACGACGCGCAGGCGCATCGGCTAGGGACTCTCGGGTTGGGGCCGTGCGGGATTTCCCGCGCCACGCATGCGTGCCTTGCCACGTTCCCGAACACCCCAAGCATTTCTTTTGCCTTCTGCCATACTCAACACCTCCCCGGCGCCCCACGCTCGAAGGGCTAGGCGCAGGGCGGGGGCGACCTCGGGGCTTCTCGGCATTCTGGCGCGTCGGCAGGCATGGCTCAGCAAGTCGCTCAAAACTTTCGATATACTTCCCCGCTTTGCTTGCCGCCAACATAGTTTGCCTTAGAGACTGCATATACAGCCACTCCAGTCGGTCAGGTATGGACACAATTGGTCCACCAGTCAACTAGTCTCCAGCCGTGCTGCCCTTGGTCCCCTCCGCCGCAAACCCCTCAACCAGCCCCCACCAGCCCCCCGTCCAACCACAACCCCTTAACAGCCCAGGACTGCAACACGTCTGAAGGCAGCCAGCCGCGCCCTGCTGCTTACCCTGCTGGTCACGCGGTTGCCCCGCATCTGGCGCGCTCCTGCTGCCGCCTCCTGAGGTTACAGGCCGATTTAGGCGTTTATCCGGGAGCGGGGAGGTCCTTGGGTTCAATTGCAACCCAGCAGGGAAATTGCCCGCGCTAGGGTTATCCGTGAAGCCGGGCGTGCGCAACCTCTTTCCAGACCAACGTCGCCACCCGCACCTTTCAGCGATAGCACGTAGTCTACGTAGGCAGGCAGCAGCCCCGCGTCTTTCAGGCCTTTGTGTGTGGCAATTTGCAGGAGGTCTTCGGAGCGATAGCCGGCTTCCACAGCGCGTCCACAGCGCTATCGTCTAGTTGCTTA